>NW_027555625.1:66086558-66089058 GCF_003287225.1 Phascolarctos cinereus
TAACTTACTGAATTCAGCTTTCCAAAAATTCCTTCCCTGAGCAAGAATCCCCCAGGAAACTCACACTCTAGAGTGGGGAAGGGCTACACCTATTTGCCATAAGTTCTTAAGGCTCCAGGTCCCAGAAAATGAAGACCTTCCCTTTATTGTTGTCCTCTGCCTCCAAAGCTGTGACCTACTGTTGTGATTGCTTGTTTTTCCTGAGGGTTGGTATTGGGCAGAATATTATTCTTTCTGTTTGAAAGTGACCCTAGCCAACATGCCCTGAGGCTAATCAGTACATTTTCTGTTCTTATTGTAGTCAGGCCTGTATCACCAACCTGACAAAGGGTCTTTCAAAAGGCTCACTTCTTTCACGGAAAGATTCTTATTCTTTACTTATATTTGAGTTAGAATTAATTCCTTCTTTTTATTCACCACCACTGTCATTCTATCAGTCAGTTAATAAGCATTCATAAGCACCTAGTATATGTCAGCCATGTACTGGCTATAGGTTGTTCTTGCTGTGGTTGTCCTTTGTTTTCCAAGAGGACCATGATATCAGGGAGATGATGACATGACTTGCAACTGACCTTGTTTTGAGTGAGATAGCGTTGTGCAAGGTCACCAGCCTCACTTTCTCCTCCAGAACCATCTGGGTACAGTAGCCAGATACCCAGCAGGACAACTGGAGATAGCCCAGGATGCAAGGGGAGACCCTTGCACTTTTAAGCTAAGATCTTTTAAGGTTCTCACTTTGAGTAAGGCAATGCACATTCAGTGAATAGGCCTCTTTAAGCAGTGAGTCAAGAAGGGAGAGAAGCCAAGATGGCAGAGTGAAAAACAGTGACTTGCTTGAGCTCTCCCCCAACCCTCCTCAAATACTTATAAAAATGGATCTAAATAAATTCTAGAGCAGCAGAACCCACAAAAAAGACAGAGTAAAACAAATTTCCAGTCCAAGACAACCTGGGTGGTTAATAGGAAAGGCCTGTTGCTCCAGGGTAGGAGAGGAAATGCAGTTCCTCTGGGGCTGTGCAGGCAAAGATGGGCCAGAGGAAGCCAAGAGATGGCCTCAGGAGCATGAATCATGAGAAGCTGTGGTGGTTTCCAGAATTCTCAACCCACAAACGCCAAGGACAAGTGGGAAAGGTCTGTTGGACCTGGGTGAGAGAGGATCATGGTCCAGTCCTGGCCCTAGCAAAGCCCCAGGGCAGTGGCCACAGTAGCAGTGGTTGCTTTGTTCTTAGCTCCTACAGTGGGGGAATTGAGTGACTGATAAGAGGGGGGATTGCAGAGATCTCTTTGCTGGTGCTGAGGCAGGATTCTCTTGCCTTGCCCAGGCTTGGATCTGGTTTGAAGTTCCTGGGTGGCAGGAGTGCTGGGTGAGAAGGAGTGCTGCAAGGCTGAACTTGTAGTGTGGTGGAGAAAGAATTCTCACAGTTCCAAGGCAGAAAAGAGTGCTTGTGGTTGCTCATCGACCAGAGCCCAGGCCAAGAAAGGAGTAAATACCTCTCCTTTGATCATACCATATTGGAAGATTTGAAAATTTGCAGGTCCCTAGAAGTAACTATGAAAACAGCTGCACAAAACTCCTGAAGCTGGAGACAGTACACCCTCCACACTAGAAGCAGAGCTCTACCTTAACAAAAAGTTAAAAAGTCAACTAATTGTCTGGGAACATGAGCAGGCTATAGAAAAAAAGCTCAGACTATAAAAGGTTACTTTGGTGACAAAGAAGATCAAAAGATACAACCAGAAGAAGACAACAAGGTCAAAACTCCTACATCCAAAGCTTCCAAGAAAATATATGAATCAATCCCAGGCCATAGAGGAGCTCAAAAAGGATTTTGAGAAGCAAGTAAGAGAAGTAGAGGAAAAACTGGGAAGAGAAATGAGAGTAAGGCTAGAAAATTATGAAAAACTAGTCAACAGCTTGCTAAAGGAGACCCAAAAATATATTGAAGAAAATAATACCCTAAAAAATAGACTAACCCAAGTGGCAAAAGAGGTCCAAAAAGCCAATGAGGAGAAGAATGCCTTAAAAAGCAGAATTGGACAAATGGAAAAGGAGGTCCAAAAGCTCACTGAAGAAAATAATTCCTTAAAAATGAGAATGGAACAAATGGAAGATAATGACTATGAGAAATCAAGAAATTATAAAACAGAATGAAAAGAATGAAAAAATAGAAGACAATGTGAAGTATCTCCTTGGAAAAACAACTGACTTGAAAAATAGGTTCAGGAGCGATCATTAAAAATTGTTGGACTACCTGAAAGCCATGATCAAAAAAAGAACCTAGACATCATCTTTCAATAAATTATCAAGGAAAACTACCCTGATAGTTTAGAAGAGAGACTAAAATAGAACTTGAAAGAAACCACCAATCACCTCCTGCAATAGATCCCAAAAAGAAATCTCCTAGGAATATTATAGCCAAATTTTAGAACTTCCAGGTCAAAAAGAAACTATTGCAAGCAGCCAGAAAGAAACAATTCAGAAACTGTGGAAATACGATCA